>NC_030855.1:1348408-1350059 GCF_000208745.1 Theobroma cacao | reverse complement strand
ATATATATATATATATATATATATATATATATATAGTATAAGGATTTAGTTGCTTTCTCATTAAGTTATACTAGGATGGTACCCGTAGCTATGCTACGAAAAAGATTACAGAAAATATTGATTATGTTAGAGTTGATTTCAATTTGGTACCTTTAAAAGAGTTTGTAGAGAAAACAGTATTGTATTAGTCAACTGCATGAATGTCCAGTTTTTACTGATGGAGGAAAAAATAAACTGGTATTAATTAAAAATAACTATTTGGTCTGGTTTCAATTACCGAAAACTTGCACCTACATATATGATTATAAAACAGTAGAATATTAAGAAATGAGAGAGTATATAACATGTACTATTGATAGATTAAGATAAACAGTTGTACAATATAAGGTAACCATATAATATAAAGATCTTATAAATATAAAATAGTTATTAATTTATAATAATATATCTTTTATATATAAAATGAATGGCTAAGATTGTCAAATTTAATTGATTTATTTGTTCAATGATGACTATGTGCTATGTATATTAAGAAATGAATAAATCTTTTTGATTCTTTTATTTTGTTCGATGAATTGGATGAATATTTATTAGAATTTAAATATTTATGTATAAAAAAGATGTCTAAATACTATGGATTCAGGTTCATGCAGAATAAGAGGATATAAACAAAAAATAATATTAAATTGTAATTGATAAATATTAAATAAATCTATATTTTAAATATTAAAAATTAAAAATTATTGTTTTCAAGTATTTTTTTACTAAAATAAATAAAAATAAAAAACCCTTCAAATGTAAAAAAAACAACGCAACTTTGACATAAGGTGTAAAAAAATTAATTTAATTGAGAATGACAACCAATTGACCTAATTAGTTATCTTATTTAAAACAGAATTTATTCAAAAAAGACGATAATCCTATCAAAGATTATTAGATGTATAATAAACTATTAAGAAATGAGAAAATATATAACCTATACTATTAATAGATTAAAATAAACAGTTGTAGAATATAAGGTAACAGTTTAATGTAAAGATCATATCAATATAAAATAGTTAGTAATTGGTAGTATTATATATTTTTTTATATAAAATGAATGGCTAAAAGTTATCAAATTCAATTTATTTATTTATTCAATGATGACTGTATGTCATGTATATTGAGAAATGAGTAGATTTTTTTGACTTTTTTATTTTATTCAATGAATTGGATGGATATTTACTTGAATTTAAACATTCATGTACAAAAAAAATGTCTATATACTATAGATTCAAGTTGATGTAGAATAAGAGAATATAGATAAAAAATATTATTAAATTGTAATTAATAAATATTAAATGATTCTATCTTATAAACATTAAAAGTTATAAATTATTGTTTTCAAATATTTTTTACTAAAAATAAATAAAAGTAAAAAAAAAAAAACATTTCAAATGTCAAATACAACTTATTTTTGACATAAGGTGTAAAAAAAATTAATTCAATAGAAAACGAAAGGTCCAAAAAATAAAAAGAAGTTCTCAATTGAGTCTCTAATTGAATGACAAGTGTCATTCAATTAGAGCCCCTTCTTATATATTTTTTTTTACTTTTGCTCTTCAAAACAATATCGTATTGATGTTAGACCTTTTACATTCCTGATTGTCTG
>NC_030855.1:1319809-1344972 GCF_000208745.1 Theobroma cacao | reverse complement strand
TAATTAATAAATATTAAATGAATCTATCTTATAAACATTAAAAGTTAGAAATTATTGTTTTCAAATATTTTTTACTAAAATAAATAAAAGTAAAAAAAAAAAACTTTCAAATGTCCAAAGCAATGTAGTTTTGACATAAGGTGTAAAAAAATTAATTTAATTAAGAATGACAAATGTCAATTAATTGACCCAATCAATTATCCTACTTTTATATAATGAATTGGATGGATATTTATTGAAATTTAAACATTTAAGTATAAAAGAGATATCTATATACTATAGATTCAGGAACATGCAGAATAAGAGAATATAAATAAAAAATAATATTAAATTGTAATTGATAAATATTTAATAAATCTATCTTCTAAGTAATAAAAGTTAAAAATTATTGTTTTTAAGTATTTTTTATTAAAATAAATAAAAGTAAAAAAACAAAAAAAAAACCATTCAAATGTCCAAAATAACTTATTTTTGACATAAGGTGTAAAAAAAATTAATTTAATAGAAAACGAAAAGTCAGAAAAATAAAAATAGTTCTAATTGAATGACACTTGTCGTTCAATTGAATACTCAATTGAAAACAATTGAAAGAAATTGAAACATCCTACTTTTATATATATTATAGATATTTGATTCAAATTTCAAAAAACAAAGTTTATATTTGATTCAACTTTTTTTCTAAAAAAAAAAGTTACACATTTTATTCAAGTAGAGCGTGAGACTGATACAAGAAATCTACTGAAAGAAGAAAATATTGATTAAAAACCCGAATAAGGAGGAATGCTTTGTTCATTCCGGAAGAAGTTTCCAGGATCGACAGCATGTTTGACACGTGCTAATCGCTCAAAGTTGTTCTTGAAGTACTTTTCTCCCCAGACTTTTGACCTCAAATAGCTTGGACTCCCATATTTGTTATTGATTCCTAGGCTGAGATCTCTGTAGTTGAGATATGCAGCTCTTGGGTTCTGGGAAACATAAGGTTCCATGAAATTATAAAGCTTGTTAATCCAGTCTGTACGTTTCGTCTCTACATCAGGTCCTCCTTCTTTCCAGTTGGTGAAGTATTGTATATTGTACAAGGTTCCTGCTCTATGAGGGAATGGGGTTGCATCCTGTGGTATTTCGTCCATTTTCCCACCGTAAGGATCCCAAATCATTATACCGGCTTCCCCTTCTTGCATCACGTTCCATATTGCTTTAAGCCCACGTTTTGTAATTGGTTTGTTCACAAAATCTGATTTAGCTATGAAAAAGCTCTGCAGATTGTTCTTCCTGTCCGTCAGGACATCGACGTTTTTGCCTTTTGCGAACCCCCTATCCAAGAATAGAACGGATTCTATCCAACTTAGTTCCTTGCAGTGCTCTTCTTGCAAGTGTAGACCCAACTCAGGAAATTTCTCGTCGATCAAAGGAAACAGTTGATGAAGTGGTCCAAGATACAAAGAATTGAAGATCGCTCTGACTGTTGTTCTACCATCAGATTCCTTCCCCACTGTCAAGAGAATCCTTATAAACAGATCTTCAGGTAACCTGGTTGCAATCTGTTGCCACCTATGAATCAGCGAAGTTGCTCCTTGCTGCAGGGTTATGGGGACGTTGAAAGCAGTAACTTTAGGAGGGACAGGAACCAGCTTGACCTTCCATTCCACAATGACTCCAAAACTTGCAGCACCACCTCCTCTGATAGCCCAAAACAGGTTCTCACCCATCGCCCTTCTGTCGAGAATGTTACCATCCGCGTTAACCAGGATGGCATCAACTATATTATCGGCTGCAAGACCAAATTTCCTCATCAGGGTACCTTGTCCCCCTCCACTTAAATGGCCGCCAACTCCAATGCTAGAACAAATCCCAGCTGGGAATCCTAAAGTCTGACTGCGGTTGGCAATCTGGTAATAGAGTTCACCCAGTGTAGCACCAGCTCCAACCCAAGCAGTTTTACTTTTCAGGTCGACTGTCACTTTCCGAAGATAGAAAAGATCAATGAGAACAAATGGGGTGTTTGCTTTATAAGAGAGCCCCTCATAGTCATGGCCGCCGCTCCGAATCCTGACCTGTAGGCCATGATATTTGCTGCAAAGAACTGCAGCTCGGAGATGATCAGCACAGCGCGGTGTAATGATGTACCGAGGTCTTTGCCCAACGGAGGAATTGAACCTTAAGTTTTGGATAGATGATTGGAGAATAGGTAAATATTCAGGAGAATGTGCACTGTGTAACAAGTCGTGAACCTGAGTAAGAAATGGAGAATGGAAAGCTATGCATTGGTAGAAGGCTCCATAGAATAGCAGGTCTGGTGACGCAGAAGATACGAAGAACAAAATTGGAAATATGGTACAAACAAGAAGCTGACCATCAAGTCTCATCTTTGACATTGCTCCCCAAATATCTTTGTCATATTCCTGTTATATACCTTGATGAACATAATTTCAAATGCGAGTAAACAGGAGGCTATTAATTTCAAGAACGGAGAAACTGCTGGTAAATTAAAGAATGATATAAATGTGGAGAAGAGGGTATAAACCTTAACCAAGTCATTTTCATAACTTCTTTTCTGCAGCAGTTAATTAATAATGTTAATGTTATTTCTCCAGGCTGTTACATGTAGAAATTGATTAATGAGCGTGATGAATGAAAGAAGTGAAAAAAAGGCTTCCGACCTGCCGGATTCGAACCAGCGACCTAAGGATTAGCTGCTTAACTACTACAGTCCTCCGCTCTGCCAACTGAGCTAAGGTCGGTTACATCAAAATTTAATTTCAGTCCTATTACTGATATTAATATTTATTAATATTTGTAAATTGTTATTTTAGTAAAAGAAAACATTCTAAAAGAACCGGACTAATTGGTATGATTGTTCTATTATTGTGTTATTTCAAATTTTGGGTTACATTAAATCTATGTCTTTTTTTTTTGGATTTAATTGTGACATTGCAAATAGAGTTATTTTGAATTGAGTTGTTTCAAATTCAAGTTATTGCTTAATTTATTAAAGAATTAGAGTCATTTTCATTGTAGGGTAATATATTTTTGTGTAAACAAGGTTTTGTTTCAATGACATGGAATAGATCCTAAAAGTTTTAACTATTTCATATTCAAGGTTCACTTGTGTGAGTTTTATCCGATTTTAGATATGTGGTGTCGAGTTCAGGTTTGAAAATACCTAAAGTGACCCATTCCATAGACAAATATATAGTCAGCTCAATTTAACTAACCTGTTTCTTATTCTTTTAAGTTTATTATTGTTATTAATATTATTAGGCATACCAATCTTACTTTCCAATAAAATTAGAATAGATTATTCTTGGACTATTTTTTTACCAGGCCAAACATTACATAGGATATCATTTTGAATAATTGATAAAGGTTTTAAAATTATATTTGACAATGCATACCAAAAATTGGTGAATACAAGTTTAATTATTTAATTTGAAAGACGATTAAGCATTGAACTTAAGAAGTTAGAATTATTTTAAAAAAATTTCCACTTTTAAATAATTTTCTTTTGTAATTACTAGTATCTTATACCTATTCAAAACTTTATATTTAATATGCTCTATAATTATTTTTTAGAATAAGATATGGAGATGCAGTATTGATAATTTTTTAAGCATTTATTCTAAATTTAAGTTGTATGCCATTTACAAATTGCTACCAATATCGGGTCATTTTGGATTTGTTGAATCATCTTAAATATTTTATTTTCGGCTGGAAATATCTTAGACGTTCGATTAGTTTTGTTTTCAAATAATTTTACGCTTTAATTATATTCGTTCAAATTAACTACATACCATGTATTATCTCAACATATTTTGGATTAAGGTTAAATTTGATTTGTAATGGATTAGGTTATAACAAATATCACCACTTCTATAATAAGTTTATAGATCGAATAACTAATATTCATAGATAATGAAAATATATAAAATATAATTTTATATGTATATCTCTTTATATGGATGTATATATGTATATAGGTATAAGATTATAAAACACAATGTTTTCAAGCTTAAGGTTAATTTCTATCATTTTGCTTATTTTATTTTTATCCCTCCTTTATTTGTTTGCCAAATGGTATACCCTTCTTTTTCTTTTTAATTTCTTTGACATGACATTGTCGGTGGTTTTGGTCTCAAATCTTTTGGAATTTAATGAGGGGTGGGCAGGACACATAAATGTAAGTGTATTGTTTTTAGTTGCCTTGTTGGGGTCCTTCGATAATATTGGAGCTAGTTACAGATATTTCCAGAGCGGGCCAAGGTTCCCATACATTAATGCCAAAGGTTTACGTCCCATCCATTTGCCATAGCTAGCAAAAGATCTGTAGATATTTCTAACCTGGTAGATATTCCAAACCTGATTACAAAATTCATAACCATTCAAATTCAGGTAAAATCTAAAAATCCCTCTCATAACATTTCAAAATGATATTTTAATTTCTCTTTTTTTAAAATAATGTTTTTGGTTTCTTGACTAATAGCACTTCATTAAAAAAAATTAAACCTAATACTATATAAATATTTTAAGACGTAAAATCCCCTTATATTGTTTTTTAAATTTAAGCCTATTCTCTTTTCAAAGAAACTCTGCTTTTTCTTCTCTCAAAAACTTTAAGTGACTACTTAGGTGTTTTCAGGTTGTCTCGAGACTTAAAATCAACTTTTAGAAGAGCTCTTTTTACAGTGATGGTGTTGACCAACAAACTGCAAGTCAATGGGCTGATTTAATTAGTTGCCAACATGGTTCCCTTCCTACTTTTTACCTCGGCCTTCCCCTAGGAGCCCCTGTTGGCTCTACTAATATTTGGCAGTTATAGTAAAATGCAAGTTTGAGAACCTAACCTCTAGACGTGAAAAACTTAAGAGTCGTTATTAATCTTTTTGATTTTGATGCGATTAGTCACTTATTATTATTTTTTTATTTGACGGAATCCTAAATTGATTGTAGGTATGTCTAAAGAACAATAAACTAGTCTGTCAATTTTTAGAGTTGAGTTTGAGAGTACGATTATGCACAAAGAAAGATTAGCATCATCGTGACACCCATTTCATAAATGGTATCATTTAATCATATGTTATCCTATTATAGCCTAAACTATTGATTTTATTCTTCTGTTTTCCTAATTATTGTTTATTTACTTTATTTTTTATTTTGTTAGCAAATTAAATATTTTATTAGATTTTACGAATGTGATGTGCACATGATGCAATTCTGAAATTCATGGCATAAAATCCAGATAATGTCAAACGAAAATCTTTTATTGAGGATATTTCTCGAGTTCACCCATCATACTAGTAGGATCTAGAGATATTTTCTCACCTAAAGAAATACCTGAGAAACTTGCCTTCGCAAGTTTGATGAGTACATCCCATCATTGGGGTAATCGTTTGTAAGTAAAAATAATATTTTTAGTAAATGCAAACCTATTACGAGTAGAGGTTTTTTATTAAAGATATTCTTCGAGCCCATCCCATCATATTGGTGGGATTCGGAGGTATCTTTTCATCTAGAGAATTTTTTGAAGAAACTCACCTTCGCAAGCTCTCTTCGAAAGGCCCATCATCAGGGTTTTGACTTGTGCACACAATACGTCTATATGTCATGACATTTAACAATGCAATGATGATGTGTAATGTGCCTATAAATTTCAATATTCATTTCTTAATCTTCCTACAACTCTTTTATTATCTCTTTGAAATTTCTCTTTTTTTTTTATTGTTTATCTTTGTATATATATATGTATCATAAAATAATATTTTATGTTTATTATTTTCATCCAACTATATTTTATTTTATTATATAAATTTTTTATACTTAAGTATTTATCTATTTTGCGATATATATTGTCCTATTACCCAAGTGTTATTTTTTAACCAAATATTTATTTCATAATTATTATTATTTATATATATTTTTTATAACTCAACTTCTTTCTTACATTTTCATTAACCTATCCTATTTTCTTTTTGACTAACTATTCTATTAATTTATATATATTTTATTATTATTGTTATTTTTATCGAGACTCAAAATTTAAATCCTCCTATCATACTGGTAGGGTCTTAATCAAAATCTCTAACTTAGAAAAGTTCATTTGGAATTGTGACTTTTCGCATTCCGAAAGAACATTCCATCATCGACATAACCCAGACAATATTTTCCCTATATTACTATTTTTAAAAAAAAAACGTCAATAACCTACTTTTGAGCATCAACATTATATATCTTTTTTGCATTATTAATTCTAGATATTATTTGTTTTTTATTGAGCTATATACTTATTTTTATATTATTTGTTTTTTATTGAGCTATATACTTATTTTTACTTTTCATATACCTATATCGTTTTCATATACTAATCTATTTTCCATTATTATTATATATTTTGTTTTGTCAAAGTAAATTTATTCCTACATTCAATACAAACTAAAATTACGAGTAAAATAAGTTGAAATAACATATAAGCAACCAAAAAAAAAACCCAACAAAATAAAATGAAATGGCCCAAGAAATCTCACCTTGTTTGGGCTCACATTAAGCCTCAATTTTCTGGACTTGGTGAAGGTCTAAAAATGGAGGGAAGTGGCTCTAAAAGGTGGCTTTGGAGCTGGTTTCAAGAAATTTGATGAAAAAGAGGTTTAACTATGGCTTGTAGCAACAGAAAAATAAAGTGTTTTGGCAGCAAATATGGAGTTTTTCATCAACAAAAATGTAAAGTTTTGAGAGGTTATGAAAAAGAAAGAGAATAAATTTAAATTTGGAATTCAAATGATGCTTTAATGGTGGAATCAAGGAAAGAGAACAAGAGAAATGGAGTAAGAAGAAATATAGAGGTGAACGGTTGATTCTTGTGGCTGGAGAGCTCCCTTGAGCTGATGAGGAAAAAGATTTTTATACTTAGAGAGTAGCTTAGGTTGCATATTTGACCATATTACCCTTAATGTCTTATTCATTATTTTCATTTTTGATTTTTCCTTTTACTTTTTTTCTTTTATTTTTTCATTCATTTTTTCATCCTTTGATTTTTTTTATTTTTAATTAATTTATTTAATTTATATATATATTTAAAAAATAAGTGTCTACAGCTACCCCTCTTTACACGTTTTTGAAAATCAGGGATCGTGCAAGAACATAGACACCTTGCTTTAACCAAATTGAAAAAGCTCCTTATTTGAAGGCTTCACAACTTTAAAGAAAATTAAGAACTCCTTTCATGAAAGCTCCACAATTTTAAAGAAAATAAATGATTACCCAGAGGTCTTGGAGATGTATCTAGAGATTTTGAAGATGTACTGGGAGGTTTTGAAAATGTACTCGGAGGTTTTATAAGAAAAAGTTGCTCTTAATCTCTAAATGAGATTACGTAACTTTAAAAAAATATTAATGCTAGTTACCCAAAGGTGTCATAAGACTGTACCTAGAGGTTTTAGAAAATGTAACTAGAGATTTTAGAGATGTACTTGAAGGTTTTAAAAGAAAGGTTGCTCACTATCTCAAAATAAGGCTATGTAGCTTTAAACAAATATTAATGCTAATTACCTCGAGGTGTCATAAGAATGTACCTAGAAGTTTTGAAAATATACTTGGAGGTTTTAGAAAATATACCCAAAGATTTTGGAGATGTACCCGGAGGTTTTAAAAGAAAAGGTTGCTCCTTATCTTAAAATGAAGCTACGTAACTTTAAAAAAATATTAATACTAATTACCTAGAGGTTTTACAAGAATGTACCCAGAGGTTTTATTGATGTACTCGGAGGTTTGGAGATGTACTCGGAGGTTTTAAAAGAAAAGGTTGTTTCTTATCTCAAAATGAGGCTGCATAACTTTAAAGAAATATTAATGCTAATTATTTGAAATTTTTCAGAATGGTTCTCAAATTAATCATAGCTTGATGTCTTTGCATGATTCTTGAGTTGGATGGGCTTTTGCCTTTCCAAATGCATAGAAAATATGTGTGAATGTTGATTATTGCTTGAAAATTTTCAACCTCATTGTTGCATGGTCATGTACATGTATGCATGATTTTATGACAGGAGGAAAATTACTTTCATATCATCATTTCATTTCAGTGTATTCCTCTATCAAAAGCCATTCTTCCTATTTTTGTAAACTCTTATATGATTTTTGTGTAGTTGCTAACTATTTTATCATGAAAAGACCTTCTTGCTAGTCTTGTCATATCATTCCTAATTCTTGAAATCATTTCCTGAAGATGAATATCACAAAGGAATCGTGTATCAATTCAAATTTGATTTCAATTGTTCCATGCTCCCTAATCCTTGAGAAATGATCCATAAAAATGCTTGTCTCATTATTTAAAACTCTTGATCTTCATATTATGATAACAAAAGTTTCTTTACAGAAATGAAGAACTCTCTCCTTTTCGAAACATATTTTCCTTTTGCTTTCCAAAACATTGAACTATGACAAAATGCCACCAAAATTCCCCCAAAAAACTATTTTTAATGACAAAAGATAGTTAAGTTTTGGGAACAAAAATGACTCAATTCAATACTTTTGTAACATGTGATATTTTAATCTCTTGAAAAATTGATGATTACTACTTGAAAGGACTTTAGATGACAATTTGGTCTTTCAAATGGATTGGGTGGTATAACACATTAAGGTTTTGCTCATCAAGAAGGATTTCACCACTTCATGATAAAAGAAGAGGAGTTGAAGTTTTTTTGTCTAAGCTCACAAATGAAGAGTGATTTAGAATCAAATTTTGCAAAAAGATTCTTTTCAAATCGTAAACAAATTTGGCACTTTCTCAGTCTCATGATGTGTGACAAGATCATAAATGTCAAGACCAGTTATCAAGGGCTTAATATTACAGAAAGCTATTTTGAAAGAGATAGGTTCAAGATTCAGTATAGATTTTTCTAATAGATCTTGAATCTTTAATGGTGATTGAGAGTCTTAAATACTTAAAAAGTGTCTAACGCATCCTAGTTGCCATGAAATGGTCTTTCACTAGTGCTTCTTGTTATCGCCTCAATCAGAATCATGAGTGACTTCATAAGCTCATTTTCGCTTTAGACTGCCTTTTCGGGTTTTCATCCTAAAGGTTTATCTTTTTTTTTTCTTTTTTCTTTTTCTTTTTTTTTTGATTGATTGTTCCATCATGCACTTGAAAAATTCAAACTTGGTCCAAAATGACTCGAGGGATTCAAAAGGAAAATTTTGGCGAAGAAAATAAGTCATGGTCTTATTTTCTATATGATGATTTCTTTTTATAAGAAAACTCTTCAATGTAAGTATCCACACTTGATCAAAATGGACTTTTTCAAGTACTTAATATAGGCTATGATCAAGGGTTCTGAAAAAAAATGGATATAAAGGCCCAACACATGTATTTAAAGGTGATTAAACTAAGGACCATTTATTGTCATGTAAAGGACTTTTTTAAGACATTTGTCCTTTTTCATAGCATACTTTTTCCATCATTTCCTTTTTATGCTTTTTCTTTCTTTTTTTTTTTCATTGCAATTTTCATTTTGATGGATTGGATTTAAAATTTTCAAGAACTCAAATTCGCATCTACCTTGACAATATATAGTGTGTTTATTTTTCCTTTAGAATGAATCTTCTATCATCTATGCTTCTAAAAAAAATTTTCCTACATAATTGCCCCATAGTGTAGGAGGTGATCCTTTGTTAAGGTGAATTTTAGTGAAAATTCAATAGGTTCAAAGGGGTGGCAAATGGATAATTTCTCATTTGCTAAAGGAAAATGAAATAGGGCCATTTATCTTTTCAACTATAGGTTTTTTCTTTTTTTATAATTGGGGGAGGGGGGATTCGAACTTTACTTTTTAGGCAGGGGGATCATGCATCAACCTATGAGCCAAATGCTCAAGTGCATCCTCTCAACTATAGTTACTTATATTGAAGAGCAATTCTTAGAAAGGAAGAAATTAAAATCAAAAGTTGATTTTTCATGTTTTTCCTCTTTTGAAACCATTTAAGTATTTCAAGTGCATAATGTCACTGTCAACTTTCCTTGCCATTCTCTCACTTTCTTATTTCTTTTCTTTATTTTTTTTTTTGCTTCTTCACAACTCCAGATTGAATTAGCTTTTCCAAAATGGAAGGACTCATTGAGAATGTCTTTCCTTAATTAGCCACTCAAATGAAGGTTTAAGGGACAATTCTTCACAACAAAGATAGAAGCCTTCAAAGATCTAATATCAAAATACCTTATCATAATTAACTCTTTATAACAAGAAATACCTTTGCTAAATGAGAGAGGAAAAAGGGCTACTTTTCAAGCCATGGTGTCTTTGAGGTATTAGGTAATCTTGATTTTTTGGTCATCATGCCCCAAAATAAGAATGAAGAAAAGCTTTAGACATTGAGTCCAAGGTTCACATTTGGTATCCAAATTGAAAGAATTTGAGATGTTTTGACATATTTGAGACTTTAGCATAGTCTTGACATTTATTAACCTAACACAATCGAAGTCTTTATAAGAGTACCTAATTTGCTTTATTTTTAAAAAAAAGAATGTTGCAAAACAACCAATTATAACATTGGTCATTGCCTAGACAAAGATCATTGTCCTTTGGTATCACATGACAAGGTTTATGAACTTTTGAAACTTTGCTTCCTTTTGAACTCAAGTTCTTGAATAGCTTTTATTTGAGTGGTTTTGGGTTCCAAAGTGTTTAGAGAAATGGTTCAAGAATGTTGGCAAGGACAAGTTCGTTCCAAACAGTAACTATCAATTCTTTCGAGAACATGTGCACACTTTATTGCCAAAACCCTTTTCCCCTCGTGACTTTTCTATCAATTTTTTATGATCTTGAAAATATGTTATGAAAACATTTATTAAATCAATTGTATCCCATCATTTTGCAAATTAAACCTAAATCTTCAAAAATTTTAACCCAACAAAAACATTAAAGCTTCAATTACAACTTCTGAAGTTTATATTCCTTAACAAAATCCTACTCATGCCATGCACATGGATACAAAATTAAAAACTTCAAATCATCCACTTTTCTGGCAAGCAATTTGTTTGGGACTTGAGGCTTTTCTTCAACTTCCCAACAAGAGCTTAATCTATGGGAAAGCCAATTTCTAATGTTCCATAAGCTCAAAAGTCAAAGTGCCATCCTTGATGAGATTTTCAATTTTCTCCTTAAATTACCTACACTTTTCCATTGAATATCTAATTGCCCCCATGTGATAGTCACATTTAGCATTAGGCCCTTAAGTTGAATACTCTAATTCTTTTTGTTGGCAAGTTTTAGTCACTAACACCCCTCATGTAGATCACTTGAAGATGATTTGGTCGAGACTGACATCTTACAAAATAAAGGTTTTTTTGCTAGCAGCTTGTGAAAAGCCACTTGGCAATTCGATACACTCTTGCAAAAAGAGGCATTATTAGCAACAATGTAGCCATTTGCCTCCAATATAGAAGTGAGCTTGATATGATACAACACTTATTCTTCTCTTGTGGAAAATCTTGGCTTATTTGGCAACTTTGGTGTGCTTTGTGGAATGTTGATTGGGTTTCACCTAATAACACACTTAATTGTTTCCTTAGCTAGTTTGGTTTTGCTAACAATTTAAAAAATGGTGCGATTTGGAAAATAGGTTGGTATGCTATTGTGTTAGCTATTTGGATAGCTAGGAATGTAGTCGTTTTTTGGGGCAAAGAATGGGATGGCTGCTTAATTTTTGAGCTCACTAAAATTAGAATTGCCTAGTGGATTAATGTGAAATGGCCTCACCTTAACCCATCTATAAGTGATCTTGTGAAATCGCCCAATGGTGATCTTGTTCTTAGTAAAAACAAAAGTGTCAACAGAGTTGAAACTTGGTCTAAGCCTCAAATTGGGGTCCTCAAATATAACACTGACAATGCTTCAAGTGGCTACCCAAGTGACTTTGGAATTTGCGGCATATTGCGTAATGAAATATAGTCAATCTTGCCATAGTTTCCAAACTTGTTGGGTCGCATATGCCAACCGTGCTGAACTCTTTGTGATTAAAGCGGCAGCCCTGATTTATGTAGCTTCAAGGTGGAATTCTTTTCACTCTTTCTTGATAAAGACTAACTCGAAGAATGTGGTTTGGTAGACCAAAAAGCCCTTTAAAGTTTATGTTGACTCCATTTATTTTTGATGATAACAAAACATTCCTCATTCATTGATATCTAACCATATTATTTAAATGTGCAGAAAATAGCTTAAATGTCTTAATATAATTAATATTTGAAATTAAGCTAAGAAGCCTGTTGAGTTGAAATATCAGTTGATTAGTTGAACAAGCAAAGAAGAAAGGATATAACGAAAACAAATTAGTTTTAACCGATTAACAAGAGGCTTCAATCAACAAAAGCAACACTGGGCGTTATTCCAAAGACTAGCAAGAAAGTTTTAATTGGTTAACACAAGATTTAATCAGTTAAGAGGGCACTAGATGCAAAATAGAAGGTTATTAATCGATTAACCAAAGGGGTAATAGATTAAATGTCAAACTTGAAGTACCTAAATGCGCCAAAATTCAAATTCAAAAAAATGTTAACTGTTGAAAGACACCAAAATAAAGGATTTCAAATTTGAAAATATTTTAATTAGTTGAATATGAAGGAAGAGAAGCCTTAATCAATTAAAGGGAAGACTAACTAATTAAAGGAACATTGATGAAAAATGCCATTTGAAGCCATTTGAAAACAAAAAATTCTTAATCGATTAAAACCACATTTAACCGGTTAACACAGTGAAGTAGACTACTAGACAGAAAAGCTTTAATTGATTAAAGCTCACTTTAATTGATTAAAGAGCCACTGTTAGCAAATTTGAATTTAACTGCTAGAAGATAAAATAATTGTTAGTTCTGTCCCAAAGCTATTTCAAATGACTAGAATCTATCATCTAAGTATTTAAAAGATATCAAATGGTCAGAAATGGAAGAGAAGCTATCAAGAGTGATTTTGACCTTAGAAATCCTAAACAGCTTTTCTTTGGAAGTGTATTTTACTTTTACTCTTTGTAAACTTGTTTGAGTTTAAGCTTGTACACATAAGATTAGCTAAGTGGTCATTGCACTTCATCTTTTTCTTAAGTTTTGATTAATTAGAGTGTGCAAGACACTTTAAGAGATTGTTGTAAGGGTTTAGACCTTGAATTAGAAGTTCATCTTATAAAAGCTTGGTGGCAGTAGTTAATTCCACTAGTTTAGTGAAGTTGGGTTCAAATCTTTAGTTGAGAAATGAAGGTAATGGATGTAGGTCAAAGGAACTGAACTGCTGTAAATACTTGTGTTTGGTCTACTTTTCTTTACTCTCTCTTGGTGCATTTTAACCTTAACAAATCTTAAACTCTCCTACTCAACATCTCAAAATTTTTCAAAAGATTTTCAAACTTAAGAACTTCCTTCAAAAATATTTTTGGTGCTATTCACCCCCCTTTTAACATTTCTTTGAGACCAACAGTTTCGTAGAAGCTTAGACCGTTAATCATGCAAATCCTCAAGACTCTCAACTCAGTTGGTTGTTGGAACATCATGCACATTACTAGATCGGCTAATGACAAAGCTGACTGCCTAGCTAAAGATGTGTCACTCATTCGAAACTTTCTCTAGATCAATGACAATGCCTAGTGCCCCCTTTGGCTTGGTCTTGTTTCTGCTTCCTGAGGTGGTCCTTTGTGTTTTGTGATCAATTTTTACCTACATATTTTCTTGTTATGGCTGTCCGTAAGTTGGATGTAAGTATTTTTGCTTCTTTTGATTGGAATGTAGCTATATCTTTTGTACAGGACTATTTGTTCATTTTTGGCCAACTGGCCTTCAAGTTAAGGCAACTTGTGGTTTCCATGGAGGAAGTGGTATTCTCTTTGTTAACTAATGGACCCCTTTTTTTCTCCTTTTGAATGATATAATTTCTTCATAATTTTCTTTTAAAAAAGTATTAATTGATTCATTGATTAACCAGATTAGATCGATTAGTTTGGCCGATAATTAAATTAATTAAAATTTTTGGTCTCATAGGTCGTACTGCACTCAAGTTCAATTTTCTTAGTTTCATTTTTTGATGTTTATTACAAGATAAATAAAATTAACTTATGAAATTTGAATAACATCATAAGCCTAATAACATCAAAATGTTCCCAACAAACATGATTGAAAATTTTAAAATGTTCCAACAAAGACAAGCAAAGAAATTGTTCCAACTTCCAACAACTAGCTAGAAATATTAAAAAGTTCCAACAAGAAAACAGCTTCAAAAGAAAATAAGGCCTTATACTGTATGGGCTTAATTATGTATAATAGACATCGTTGGGTTGGATTGGTAAACCCTAAAGGATGATCACATATGGACTATACTTACTTATGTGCTCATATTCTTAAACCGGTTTATTCAATCGATCGACGAAATGGATCGAATAAATTAACTTAACTACACTTAAATTTCAATTTATCAAAAAGTTGAATTAACTGAACCTTTTTAACTGAATTTATTGGATTAATTTGATTAATTCAATTTTAATAAAAAATTACTCACTCCTAATCAATTGAGTCCAGTCCGGCCTATGACACTTCTAATTATAATACATTTAGTAAATTAAATATATATGCAAGAAAGAAGAAAGGAATAGGTCTAGAGGAGTGCCTCTATGAGTTGTACATGGTTAGGACTTTATTTATGAAATAAAAAGTTACTAAAAGAATTATTTTTCGTTTTGATATATATATGGGTGCGTGTATATATATATATATATATATATATATATATAGAGAGAGAGAGAGAGAGAGAGAGAGTATANTATATATATATATATATATATATATATATAGAGAGAGAGAGAGAGAGAGAGAGAGAGTATTTATTATCACATGCGTAGCATTCAGATTCAATTGTAGTACCAAAATTGTAAGGAAATTATAATACCAAAACTCCTTATAATTGAAGAAAAATATGGAAGGAAATTGCTTTCAAACTCAAAATATCTTTGCTAGACATAAGAAAAAAAGTTAAATTATGCAATTAGTCTTTATATTTTATAAAAAATGTGAATTTAGTCCCGGTACTTTTTTAATTTATCAATTTCAATTCAAACTCTGACACGGTACCGTTAAATTTTTATTATTAAATATGCTGACGAGGCATTTGCTGACATGGCTACCAATGAACAAAACACCCACCCCACTCCTTTCAATTCATAAATTGGCTTCTCAAAACAAATGGAAAAAATTGAGAGGAACCTTATGAACACTTGTTATAACACTGAAACATCCCTTTTTTTTTCTTTCGAAATTTCTGTTTTGTAATTGGTCAATTCGAGTGGAAAAGAAAAGATTGAGTAAAATTTGCAAAAATTATGAAGACAAAATTTAACTGTGTTAGGGTTTAGATTGAAATTCATAAATTGAAAAAATAATACAAAAACTCAATTTACACAAATTATTATATAAGAGATTAAATTCATATTTTTTAAAAGTAGAAGGATTGATTGTATAATATAATCAAAAAAAAATAAGAAGAGGTAAAGAAGGATAAGCTCTTATCATTGACGAAAAGAAAGTAACATAAAATTTAGAAGAAAATTAGTTTACTAAACATACCCAATGTTTCTCTCCTATACTTACACGCAACGATGAAATAAAAAGAAAATAGACACATTTTGTAGCATCCCTATAGTGCTTTGATTATTGTTAGAATTGGAATCAGTTTTATCTATAACTACTTTAAAGTTGAATCTATAACCAAAATTGTCAAAAGAGAGAAAAATAAGAAAAATCAAATATGAATTGTTACTTAGCTACTTAGTACAATGTTAGTTACTAAATTAATGAATTAATTGAATACAAATTGTTACTTAATTAGTTACTTAGTACTTTATTAATTAAATAATGTAAAAAATTAATATAAAGACTTAATTAATTACTTTGGTAATTACTTGAAAAGAAAATGGAGACATTTTGTTGTATCTTCATAATGCTTTGATTATTGTTAGAATTGGAACCAGTTTCATCCATAACTGCTTCAAAATTGGATCTGAAAATACAAAGATGAAATATGATAAACTTAGAAATAAGTTTCATAATTTTATAAATTACATTCACTTTGCTCTTTGATTGAAACATGCATGGCATGAACGCCAGAAATGGAAGATGTAGGAATGTTTTTTTATTTTGAAAGATGATTTTATCAGCACTAAGTCTCCATGCCAGTCAAAGTCTTTATCTAATTGATGGAGGCTTTTATTGGCATTAGGCTTGTGCAGTACAAATTCTATCACAACTGATTCATTAATAGCTTCAATTAACGTGTGCTTATTTAGCATTGCACCAAGGGTAAATTTTACACTGAATTTCACCCCAAATTACTAGGCGTATTGCAATTAACAGTTTTCATGTTTGATGGTAGGAAATAGGAATCAAGCAGCATTAGCCAAGCACATCACAGTCCAGCAGTGCCAACCAACTTGGTTAGGCCAAAAGTAATAGCCATAGCCATCCACCCTCCAATCAGGACCCTGAAGCTGGAACTCACCACAGGAGTCCTCCCAATCACAGCTCCTGTCGCACCAAACACCGCCAGGGCCAAGCTAGCCACTGCAGCTACCACCGCCAGCCTCACCTTCTTCTGCCTTATGAAAGCAGCTGCTAGCAGCGGCACCACTGCACCAATCGAGAAGGCTAAGGCTGATGCTATAGCAGCCTGGCCCGGATTAGGCAGCTTCTCCCTCTCAGTCTCTTGCTCATAGTCTCCACTACTTTCCCGTTTCCTTCTCTCCCTTTTCATTTGGGCTACCTCTATGTCTCTTTGAGTGTATACAGAGACAAATTCTCCTATTGCCATGCTACAAGCTCCAGCAACCAAGCCTGCGAAACCAGCAACCAGCATGGCTTTGATGTCATCCTTAACAGCTCCAACACCCATCATTAATGATGCAACAGAAACTAGCCCATCATTTGCTCCTAGCACAGCTGCTAAAAGCCACTGTGCCCTCTGAGAGTAGTCAAACTCATCCTCAGCAGTTGGAACTTGGATTTGGTTTTTCTGAGCATCATTAGCCACATGAATGGACATATCTAGGTTGCTAAGTGATGGGCGCTCACAAGTTCTAAGGGCAGCCATTGTTGGAGAGAAATCAAAGAGGATGAATACAAAGGCCAAAAGATATAAAAAAACACAAAAAAAACAAGATATGCTTGCGGAAGACACACGCTCATCACTATAAGTATAGGGTATTTATAGAGAAGGATTTCCAATTCTGGGGTAATGTTAATATCTCCATTAAAGGAGAACTAGCAAGAAAGGAAAAGAATATAAAGTAATTGAGCATGTAAGATTTCCTAGTTACCAAAGCAAATCAAATAGTTTGCTGCTTGAAATGAATGTATGACAAGCATGGATTTAAGTGCTAGAAAAAAAATATTTTGGAAAACAAATGAAAATTAAATATAGCAAGTGAAGTTAGTAAGAAGTCTGATGCGTGGTATCACTGTCTTTAAGAATAATTTCCATCCCTTCGAAGTACAAGACTTGATACTAAAAGACTGTAGCGATTATCCTCCAAGATTCAACAGCGTTCCTTACAGTTTGCACAAACTAGTAAGGGGTAGCGGGGAAGGAAAAGAGGTAGAGAAAATGCGCAAAGAACAAAAAAAAAGAAACACAAGGCTTGGTGTGTATTGTGAATGAGGTAGGGAGGTTGTATTTAGGTAAAAAATGAAATGAATGTTACACCAAATGAGGTGAACGTTGTAACAAATCAGGGAGTTGAGAAAAACCTGGTTAGCATGTATACTCAGTCAAGTGTATACTGCAGCTTAATACACTACCCATAAAGGATATGAAAATCATTAAGAGTTTAAATCAACTTCTCTTGCATTGTAATTTTGCACAATTCACACACCATAGAAGGGACAATAATTTTAATAATACATTAATTTATCAACAAATAACTTGTTATTACCCATATGAACCTAATTCATGAGATCTCCAATCACAGAGGTTGGGTTACCATTACTTGTTGACTTCCTCAATTGGCTTAAGTCCCATTCCCCTCGATGTAGCATTAATTAATTTCTTCTCAGGGGTTTAGTCAAAGGATCGACCAAATTCAGCTCCGACTTCACATAATTAATGGATATAATTCCATCTCTAAACAGTTGCTTTACTACATCATGTCTCAAACAAATGTGTCCATTTTTACTATTGAAAATTTATTCTTTGCAATGGCTATTACTGCTTGGCAATCGCAATGTATAGACACAGAAAGTGTTGGTTTCATTCCCAACGGAATATCTACTAAGAGGTTTCTTAACCACTCAGCCTCATTGCCAGCCAACTCTAAAGCTATAAATTCTGACTTCATTATAGATTTAGCAATTATTGTTTGTTTGGTTGATTTCCAAGTTATAGCACCCCCACCAAGGGTGAATACATAACGACTCATGGATTTTGTCTCATTTGAATATGAGATTCAATTAGCATCACTGTATCTTTCTAATACAGTGAAAAATCCATTATATAAAATACCATAATTTATAGTACCTTTCAAATATTTCATCACTCAGTTCAAGGCAATCCAATTATCTCGATTAGGACTTTGTGTATATCTGCTCAGTTTACACACAACATAAGCTATATCTGGTCTAGTATAATTCATCAAATGCATCAGACTCTCAATAATCTGTGCATACTCAGACTTAGCTACACTATCACCTCTATTTTGCTTAATTGGATATTACTATCATAAGGAGTACTCATAGGTGTGACATCAAAATGTCCAAACTTTTTAAGTAGCCTTTCAACATAATACTCTTGTGTTAGAATTAAGCTACTATCACATCTTATGATTTTAATACCCAAAATAACATTAGCTTCTCCTAAATCTTTCACATCAAATTTAGAAGCCAAGAAACATTTTGTTTTATTGACCACATCAATGGATGTACCAAAATAAGCATATCATCAACATATAAGCTAATAATCACATATTCACTATCAATAATTTTTGTGTACACACATTTATCAACTCCAACAATAGAAAATCCATTACTAATAAGAGTTTGATCAAATTTCTCATGCCATTGTTTTGGTACTTGTTTCAAGCCATATAATGATTTAATCAATTTACAAACTTTGTTTTCTTGACTAGGAAGAACAAATCCCTTGGGTTGTGCCATATAAATTTCTTCTTCTAAATCACCATTTAAAAAAGTGGTTTTAACATCCATTTGATGAACAACAAATTTGCAAATTGAAACTAAAGCAAATAAAACACAAATAGATGAAATTCTTGTTACTGGAGTAAAAGTATCAAAATAATCAATATTTTGTTTTTGAATAAAACCCTTTGCTCTTTTACTGCATTGTGCTGCATGATGTCCTAGGTTTCTACAAACAAAACAACTACCTTTCTTTTTGAAGGTGGGATAAAGAGCTTTGGGTTTATGATTAGGTTTATGAAGGTACCTCAGTTGACGTTGGGTTCTGCCTTGTACCAGATTGGCTTTAGTTGCAACTTCTATAGCTAAAGGCCTTAATCTCTTTTCAAGTTGTTGGTTCCAAATAAGTGAGCTAGAGGGGGTGAATAGCACTTTTTGGCTCTCACTAAACTTGATTTCTAATTTGGGGCAATCTGAAGGTCAATGATGAGAAATTTGATGCAAGATGATGGAATGATTTAAGAAAGAACGAAAATGAAAAATAAAATAGATCAGACAATACACAAAGATTTATAGTGGTTCGATTAAAGACCTACATCCATTACCTTGATTGTTCAACCAAGGATTTTCCTAACTAAATTACTATAAACGGTGGAATTCCCAAGGTTCCACCAAGTTTTTACAATGGCTTTTCACACGCTCAGTCATAACCTTTAACAGTGGTTTTTTTGAGTTCAATCAAAACCCAAAACTAACTTTTCTTGGACTGACTTAGAACCTATACACCTAATCAAGCTAACCAAGCTTGAATAATCCACTTAGAGTGACTCGCACACTCTAAATAATCAAGGAGAAAAAAAATAAAGGAGTACCTATAATCATAAACCTCATCTGAATGGTACAAGATGAAGTGCTTAACTTTATTATAAGGATTGGAATGAAGTGCAAAAAGTATGCAGAAAGTTTTTTTTTATTTTTGAGTTCTTTTTTATCTTGGAAGCATTTTATGTTGTTCTTAGTCATTGGGGAGGGTATTTATACTTCAAAAACCAACTCTGATGGATGTTTGACAATTTCTAACCTTTGGGAAATAGTTTGGAGTCAGTTCTAGCCGTTAATCTGTCTTCTAGTATTCAAATTCAAATATTAAGAAAGAATGCTCTTAGTCGACTAACTATGCTTCTTAGTCAATTAAGTTATCTTTGTCTCTGAACCCAGTTTCTGGTAATAAGCTCTTAGTCGACTGACTATACTTCTTAGTCGATTAAGTCGTTTCTATCTCTGAACCGACCATTTTCATTTTTTAGTTTAGTTGACTAACTCTCTTGATTATCCGACTAAGAGACATTTGTTTTGTGGCTCAATTGTAGCTCCTCATTCTTATGAGTCTTGATATTTGCTTTTTAGTAATTAATTTATTAATGACATACATTTTTGTCCTGTACGTTCAAGTAGTAAAGTTAGACATAAATGAGTTGGAATGTTTTATTATCATCAAAAACTAATGGAGCCAACACAAGTTGTGTCTTCAATGATGATGTGCACAATCAAGTCTACCTGTGACAACTACTTTTCTTTGTGCTTTAGTTGTTGCTTGTATCCATTCCAAGATTCTGGCTGCTTCTCAATTAGCAACCCAACAACGAACTCTTCTTGCAACTTGATATTTTCAGCCTTCAAATCATCCATCAACTTGTGATATTCATTGATCTGACTCTTGATGTCTTTGTTATCTGTCATCTTTTAGTGATAGAAGTTACCAATCACAAACTTTTATTTCCCAACATTTTCAGCGATGTATTTGGCAATCATTGACTCCCATATTTGCTTTGCTTCTTTGTAGGGACTGTATACATCTAACAGTTCATCAGAACGTGTGTTAATGATCGTATGCCTGAGTACCTTATTTGCGTGCATCCATGATTCCAGCATCTTGACATCATCTGGCTTGGAATCAATTAGCGCAAAAGCCAACCCATGAGCATCAAGGATTGAAAAAAAATCCTTTCTTGCCATCTTTTGAAGTTTCTGCCATAAAAAATCTCAATTTTGAAAATATTTGAAAATAGTTTGGCTCATGAAACTGAAGGCATAGGAGGAACGGTCAACGAAATGGCAACTATGGTGGAACAATTGACAGTGGTGGTGATAGTAGGAACAGAGGCAATAGTAGGAACAATGGCAGCAACATTATTAACGTGGGAATCCATTATCCTTAAGATTGTTAGAAAAAAATTTTTGAAAAACAAATGAAAATAAAATATAGCAAGTAAAGACAGTAAGAAGTCTGAGGCATGGTATCACTATTCTTAAAGATAATTTTCGCTCCTTTAGAGTACAAGACTTGGTGCCAAATGACTATAACAGTTATCCTCCAAGATTCAATAGACTCTTCCTTATAGTTTGCACAAACTAGTAAGGGATAACAAGAGCAGCAGCAATGGGGAAGGAAAGAAGGCAAAGAAAATAAGCAGAGAACAGAAAAAAGGAGATGAAAGGCTTGGTGTGTATTGTGAATAAGGTAGGGAGGTTGTATTTAAAGGTAGAAAATGAAGTGAACCTTGCACCAAATAAGGTGAATGTTGAAACAAATCAGGGAGTTGAGAAAAACTTAGTCAGCATGTATACTAAGTCAAGTAGACATTACTGCAAATCAAGAGCATGGTAGACTTTGAGTCTAATTCAATCAAAGGCTGAGAAAGTAGAGTTAAGAAAAACCTAGTCAGCATGTATACTAAGTCAAGTAGACGTTACTGCAAATCAATAGCATGGTAGAGTTTGAGTCTAATTTAATTAAAGGTTGAAAAAGCTTAAAAAAATTAAAGTCAAGGTACAAAAATTCACTTAAGCCTAGCTCACATGTATACTCGCATGCAAAGAGTGAAATTTGAATTTTCCAAAGACCTAACTTAATCTTATGTGCACATGGGTCAACTCCTTTTACATCTTTGCAACAAGTCTATAGTGGATTTACTTATTTAAAGCACTCACATCTTTATGTACCTTAGCAATGTGGAATGTTTGAACTTTATAAAATACACTATTTTGTCAACATTAAGTGATAGAACACTGCAGCAACAAAGTTTCTTTCAGTGGTACATTGCATTGAAACACAGAATGGATTGCTGAATAGGTGAGAATTGGGCAAAGAGAGTTTACAAGGGGAAAAAATAGATAGAATATCGAAAGAGAGCAGGCATTCCACAAGAAAGGAAAAAGTTAAATTGTTAGAAAAACTTGAGAGTGCGCCTTCTACACGAAGACCGCCAATAAAATCTTCTCCACGCCATTAAAAAAACCTGAATGCATTGCAGAGAGAGTGCGCTGTCCACACGAAAGCAGTGCCTTGGCTTTGTGCTAGTGTTTTCATGCATATGCAGTTGCTTTTGTTTATCAAATATTGTTGGGTGTGAATCTAGTTTAAAGACCTAGAACACTTAGACACAAGTCTTGGGCAGTTTCTCTTTTCAGGCATTGCCTTTTCCGTGATTCCATATCAATGTCCTTTCACAATCTAAGGTAGATAGGTGTAGAGATTGGGCAAACGGAAATGATAATTTCTCTTTTTATTTTTTCTCTAACATTCACCAATTTTTTTGTATTTTTATTAATTTAAAAACATAAATAAAGTTTCAGTTCAAGATAAAATAATTCGAAAAAAAAACCTTGATACAAAACGTGTAAAAGAAAAGAGAAACATTAGATTACATTTTTTGCATAAAAATCTATAAGAGCTTAGATGTACAAAACAACGCACAAATGATCAATTAATCATCGAATGACACGGTTTTTTTATATACCCAATCACCAACACGCATAGAACATATTTAATCGATCAACTTTCATTTTTAGTAACACATCTACAAATGATTAACTTTTCTATAAATCTACTTATATATGATTTCACTAACTATTTTTTGCAACGCAAATCCACGCCCATATTTACTAATGCAATGATAATTTCTCTTGCTAGCCAATGCCGCGGCATTAGTCATTAGGTTATTATAACATCCTTGTTTATCAACCTTCTCTTCCTAATGCAAACCATAGGCTTAGAATTATTTACTGCAACACCAGTTAATATGAATTTCGAGATCGATTTACAGATGCCTACTTCACGAACGTCCAAAGATATGCTTCGTATCCATTTCATCTATGGAGCAGCCACTAGAGTTGTCCACAAACTTTCGCACTCCAAGAGTTCTTGGTGGATACCTTGCGCAAGTACAAGTATATAATACTTATGATAAATATAATAAACATCAATAGGTTTTACAATTCATTTTAAAGGTTTTGTAGTATTATTTAGGTTAATCTTTCTAAAGCCAAGTTCACTAATGAGGGAATTTTTTTTGTTTTTATAGCAAATGTTATAATGGTCCATTGGACAAATGGTCAAATGGTCCTTTGGGCAGGTTCCAATTCCATTGTTCCTTTCAATTGCTGGGTTTTTACTATTTTATGAGTGACATCTACTTGAGCCCACTAGCCCATAAGACTTGGGCTACTAGATGCAAGCCTACCTAGATTAGGCCTATTTTGAAGCATGTTTTAGTAGGGAAATTTTTGGGTTTGTTGTTATCTATTAAATTAATTATAAAAAAACCCATCTTTCATAGGAAAAATAAAACAATTCTGACTGTGTGACTTTCTTTTTAAAAAAATTGAATTCAACCAAAGTGTTTTATAGTCAAAGTAGCATTTCATGTTGTGCTTGCTTTAAAGTAACATGCATATAGAATATCAATTTACATGTCTAATGATATATAGTGTTGATGTAAAAGGAAAAGATAGACTCTTCTAAGTTGTCATTGATTTTATTTCTAAAGTTGTAATGCAATAATTTATATGTCTACTGAGTAGATGTATGCAGGACAACACGTGACCCAACAACTCATGATTGCACGAATCATTAAGCAAAAGCGAGATATGCTACGTACTTTAGAACCCTAATCCAGTTGATCCAAAGTGGAATCCTAAAGGTTAGGTTTATCCTAAAAAGGATAAGAAGCTTTGATTCTTCTCCTATCTTGTATCAAAATCTTCAAATCAAATTTTTTGGTAATGATGAGACTTGTGGCCTTAACCCCTATGATCCATTCCCAATTCCAACTTTAGTAACCAAGTGGAGAATTTAAAATTTACCTTAAATGACATAAACTTCGAATCTGATTAAAGTCCATACTTGTAAGAGCTAAGGATGATACATCTGTGTTTGCATAATACTTAATTAATTAAATTAAGTTTTGTTTAATTGATATTTTTATTACTTGATTTTTAATTTAAAAATAATTGTTATAAAACAAAATTAAAAGGTAAACAGCAAAACCATAATGGATTAAGTAATGGACAAATAATAAAATATAATTAGTTTATGTAGAAGTAGAATCATATAATTTGTTATGTAAAAATCACATATTTAACGTAAAATTCTTCAAAAATATATATTTAATTTTGTAGTGATATGCATTTTTTTTTACTTTCGAAAACAAAAACAATTAACAAAACATCAACCAAACAAAATTTAATACAACTCACATACTTATCTTTCGTTTTTTATCTAATATAAAAATATCTTTCAATTTAGGTCAATTAGTCACTTAATTAACCTTTTCAATTTTTTTATTTTACTTATATATATATATATTTCTTAGCTTTTACCTTTACAGCATGTTTGGTTGGGGTTGGAATAGTCAGTTTAACACTTTAATTGGTTGAAATTAACGACCATTCCTTGAAATACCATTAAGGGAGATGGGGAATAGTCAATATCAAGGCCACCTTGATATTGGTTATTCCAAGGAGGTAAGGAATACGGTAAAAAAAAATTAATCAATAAAAATGCCCTCTATTAACTTTAAGAATTACTATACTATATAAAATGTAATTTATTCATTTTTTACAATTTCTTTCTTTCTCTATCCAATTGACTCTCTCCTTTTTTCACTAAATTAAAATGAATTTAAAAATTAAAAAAAAAGAAAAAAAAATTAAAAAGAATTTAAAAATAAAAAGGTTTTACG